>NC_068358.1:70236855-70284355 GCF_020536995.1 Dreissena polymorpha | reverse complement strand
ACATCCTTGAATACGTTTGAAATTGGTGACAAAATCCAGCAAAATTCGTTGGTTTACCAACTCGAGATATATATCAATAATGATTCATTTTGTTTGAATTATCTTAACCCATTTATGCCGAGTGGACTCTCCCATCCTTCTAAATTGGATCAATTTATTTCCAAAATTAGCGATGTCTAGTATATATTTATTTCTATATTAATAATCTTTCTTACAGAAATTCCTTTAAGCAAACAGCGCAGACCCAGATGAGACGCCGCATCATGCGGCGTCTCATCTAGGTCTTGCTGTTTGCCAATGCCTTTTTTCTTGACGCTAGGCATAAATGGTTTAAGAAAGAATTTTACAGAGGAAATATCTAATATATATATGAAAAGATTAAACGAATTTTGTACCATCTCATTAAAAACCCTTATCTCCGAGCGTTGTCGTGTAGTAATTAGCATCCGAATAAAAGCATACAGCGGATCAGTTCAATTTTTGTTCAGTATATATCTACCTTTGTGTCAAGTCAGTTCAAGTATCCGGGTTACATTTTTAATTTCAACGTTATTAAACAAACTAATTGAAAACGTTCTTTTCTTAAAAAAAGAAGACCAAGACGTGTTATGATTAAAAAAAGAACTTATTACACATTTAATCGTAAATCTTCCTATTACAAACGCTCAGCGGTTAAGCATATTGTGTTCAACATCGTAAAAATATCATTTACAAAGTATGTTAAAATTATGTCGATGGTGTAAACATGGCAACGCTACATGCGCCACAGGATTGATGTTATCTTTGAAGATAACATTACTTTTAAATGATGTCTGAACCAGAATCCCAGATATGTATCATGTGTATGTAACTTGGGAATTAGCATGCATCGATTTGATATAACTGCACGAGATTGTATGCAGGTTATGGATTTTGAAAGCGAATAGTTTTTTGGTCTGAACAGCACGTCTCAGATTTTATATTTGTTATGTTTTATTATATTGTGGTCCTGAAGTTTGTTAAAACCACGCCCCTTGTGTAAAACAAGGCTACACCACAATTGTATTTTTGTTCATATATATGTATATGTCCTCTCTGAATTGTGACCTTTTATAGTGGTCATATTACCATTCTACTGAGTGAATATCTAATCGCCAAACTACGCATGATTACGTGATAACTTGCTTTCATTAATCATTTTAATGACGCAAATGCATTTTTTATCGCACTCTGACTAAAATACGATGTATATATAGTTGTTTGGTTTGGATGGATTTTACTTATATTATTGGAATATACATGTTTGAGATATACGCCTCGAATGAAACTGGTGATATTTCAAGTATTTTGAAAATGTACTCGAGTAAAAGTATTAATTTGTGGGTTACAATATTGACATAACTAAAGTAAAATCTTATGATGTTGGTGCAGTTTTCATTTACTTTTAAAAGATAAATAACGTATGTAAGGGTTATATCTTGCTGAATACGTAGTTACCAATTGTTTTTGCAGCAGTCTTTATAAAATACCTGAGTATTACTCTTGTAACATGTTCTAAATTGAATAAAAGGTACTGAAATACATTTCAGAACATAATTGTTTCAAATTTTTCATTTTTTTTTTTCAAAATGTTACACTAAAACAGACGCTTTTTACAAAAGTTAATGAGTTGACAATAAAATGTTTGATATTAACTTTTGTACATTATCTGGATGTATGTTTCCAAAACTTAAAATAGACAAGGACATATATCCTATAAAACTCAACTGCTTGTAACAATTCAAATACATAGCTTTGACCTTCTTTTTCGTAAATGTTGTCCTGGTAACAGGAGGGAAAATTGGTAACAGGAGTGACCGATTTGGTAACAGGAGTGAACGATTTTGATAACAGGTTTGAACGATGTGAAGCTAACTACGCATTTAACATTTTGTAATAATCAACACATATACAGATAAATCAATTATATAGTTTACCCTTAATTTACTCTTGTGTGTTTTTTTCTTCAAAATATTATGAATGTTTCAACTGAAACATAAGATGTATAAACTAATGCAAACAATCACCTTTTAATTATCAAATAATCTAGTTTCATAATAATATAGTCTACATCGTGAGATTAAATCATTATATTAGCATTTTACATCAACCAAAAGTGTGTTTTGGGGAAAGATTTCTGTAATTTACTCTATTATATGAGCTAAAATAATCCTCTTCTAATTGTCCAAAAAGCAATGTTATGATCAATAGATGTGTAAAGATCATACAACGATCAATAGATATGTAAAGGTCAATCAACGATCAACAGGAATGTAAAACTCCAACAACGATTAATGGAAGTGTTAAGGTCATGTAGCGATCAATAGATATGTAAAGGTCAATCAATGATCAACAGTCGTGAAAAGGTCAATCAACAATCAATAAATGTGTAAAGATCACGCAACAATCAATCGATATGTAATTTTCAAGCAAAGATCAATAGAGGTTTGAAGGTCAGTGAACGATCACTAGAAGAATAATGGTCATGTAACGATCAATAGGGGTGTAAAGGTCATGTTACGATATGCAGAGGTGTAAAGGTCATTCAACGATCAATAGATGTGTAAATATCATGCAACGACAGATAAAGGTTTAAAAGTCAAGCAAGGATTAATAGAAGTGTTAAGATCAAGTAGAGGTGTAAAGATCACGTAAGGATCAATAGAGGTGTAAAGGTCATGTAACGATCAATAGATACGTAAAGGTCATACACTGATCAATAGATATGTAAAAATCATGCAAGGATCAATAGAGGTTTAAAGGTCAGGCAAGGATCAAAAGAGTTGTAAAGATCATGTAAGGATCATGTAAAGATCATTTGAGGTGTAAAGATCATGTAAGGATCAATATAGAATGAGGTGTAAAGGTCACGTACGGATCAATAGAGGTGTAAAGATCATGTAAGGATCAATAGAGGCATAAAGATCAATAGATGTTTAAAGGTCAAACAAGGATCAATAGAAGTATAAAGGTCATGTAAGGATGAATGGAGGTGTAAAGATCATGTAAAGATTAATTGAGAGGTAAAGATCATGTAAGGATCAATAGAGATGTAATGGTCATGTAACGATCAATGGTCTATGTGTAATGGATATGGTGACCGGGAGGTCACGGATTCGATCCCCACCGCGGGAGCGTTCTTTAGATCTCCCCCAAAGACACCAAGTACTGGTTCTAGGCCCAGGAAACAGACTCGAAAGCGTTAATATTAGCCTTAGGCTTCCGATGCAATCGAGCTAAAATAAATAGGTTTAAACTAATAGTCTATGTTTAAAGGTCAAGAAACTATCAATAGAGGTGTAATTGTCATATAACAGGCTAAGGTTAAGTAACAGGTTAAAATTATTTTCCTCGAGAACAACGAATCACTCGCAATAACTGACTTTTGACAAACAGACCTGTCTAGATCTATTCTGGATTATATTTCATGTATGTCCATTTCAATGCATAAATAAATGTATTTCATAGTCATATTATCATATGTAATTTGGTGTGTCATCATTTATAATTGATTTAGAGGACACAGCTAATAGCAACATATCGGTCACTGATCAGAGCCTCGAGATATGGCAAAATTATTAATGCGATCTTTTCAAAACAGTGGAGATGTCGCAATATCAAATAGTTCATTTTTGAAAAACAACTATAACTTTCTTATCTCTAAATGAAATATATAAGTGCGACTTCTCATTTTCTTACTTGGATCATTTTCCATGCATTGATCACGGTTTCGAACCAAAATTTGATAAAACGTTATTTTTGACAATTTTATCAAGTATCGTAACATTTCTGAATAGTGAAGACGTATTTTACCCTACATAATAAGTTCATGTACCATTGTGATTGTATCCAACTTCATCTAATTCAAAAACAACAGTCTTTACTCTTGTCAATAGATGTCACTCCTGTTACCAAGGTTGTCACTCCTGTTAAATTAAAGATGGTAACAGGAGTGAAAATAATACAATATATAGTGTCTAAAAATATATTCTTTGCATCAGCTTCATTTGATAGTCATAAAATATAAATTAACAGAAATAAATGAATCATTTGCAGCTGTATTTTTTAAACAGCTTATACTTCTTTTCATAATTTATGGTAACAGGAGTGATTATTTAAATAAAAGTTACAGTGTTACTTACCGTCTCAGCAGCTTTTTTTGCAGAAGTTATTTAACAACCATCATTTGCCCGGATTTTTTCAAAACAGGAACTTGACACAATCCAAGAATGCATTGCAAGGGTCAGATAAGTCCATTTATATGGGGGTAATTTCTAGTAAATTATATATGGTAACAGGAGTACCTCAGGAAGTAGGGACACACATAAAACCTAAAATATATATGACTTATATGTGTAAGTCTTGTTATACATGTACACAAATAGGAGCTTGTGCAGATAATTAAATTATGGGAATAACTCCCAATAAGGATATATATTGCAATAAAGGGTCACATTAGAAAGAAATACATAAATCTATCCCCGGACAATGCAATTTGGCTATCCCGCCAAATTAAAAATCAATTGTATACGTTATAGAACCACGCTGAAATAAAGTTTCTTTTTTTAAAAGTACTGAAAATGCATGGTTTATCTCTGTGTAAAACAACAATTTTGATTTCCATGATTTTATCACACATATTTATTCTTAAAAATGCAGGACAAGAAAACATACATTTTTTGAAAATGACTCTTATAACATATTTTACGACTTCTAATTATTGTTTCACAGAACACAAACTATTAAAATATGTTGATTTAAACTGGGATAATTGCCTTGCAACTGTCAATTCGTAGCATTCAGTGCCTATTCCGTTTGAAGGATAGCCGAACATGACCAATACGCAAAAAATCATCACAAACCAAAATCTCCTTTCAAGTGATTTTTATCGTACACATGTACACTGAAAATGATTAAATACATTTCAAAACGTAACGCGCGAATCAAATATTAAACACATATTTTGAGAGTATAAGTGTGGTATGTATTAAATATATTAAACCTAGAACTGTAGTAGGAACAATGGATGCTAGACTGAATACAGAAAATAGACATAATAATAACAATATAGAGGATAACAATTTTAACTTTAATCTTTTTGTAGATTAAACACGGCAGCTGTGTCTAATTTGAACACCTATTGGCATAAAGAATTATAGGATAGATAATAAAAATAGGCTAATGCCTTGATGTATTAGAACTTGTCCGTTTAGTCTCCGAAAGGCAAACACGGCTCGGTAAATCGTGGTAAGTTCTTTTCGACTAGGCGGATTAATTCAAGTTCGCAAAGACACGTACCATATATTTTCTATGCCTCGAAATGCAACGCATATCTTGTAAGTTGTCAAACTAACTTTTTGACATTTGACCTTTTAACATTTCAAGTAAGCCTCATACACTAAAACGACATGCATTCCTTAACATATACAAGAATTAAGGTTATTTCTAGTCTATTATGTAATTTCAACATACCTTGCAAAGCTATTTGCTGTTAAATAACACCGCGCCATGATAACTCGTTCTATGATAAATCGACATCTGCTGACAACAACTTTTCTTGCAATGTATCATACAATATAAATCACCAGAAAGTTTAAGCAAATATAGTATATTTCGAACTAATATGTTTTTAGTTTTCTCCATTTTTTTATATTTGTAAAGATGAACATTTCCGTTTTAAACATTTAATAAATGGCCTACTATGCCTCTGTTTTAAGGAAATAATGTATTGTCCAGACGCTATGTCCGATATTATGGTAAGTATCTTAAAGTGCAAACTAGTCCGATTAAGTAATGTCTAGACACTCAATCACTTGGCACAGCAAACAGCAAACATATATGGAATATATACTTTTATCTATAAATGGCTGTAGCTTAGAAACAGCTTACAAACAGCTGTCAGATGTTTATGGTGCGTCAAATGTTAACGATGTATCTCTGTTTGCTTAAGAAAATGGTTGTGCTGATGGCGCTGTTGTTAAAGCCAAGTAATCGTCCAAACCAGGCTATTGAAAGGATAAATATCATACAGTCATGAATAACGATGGCTGAAAATAACAAATAGCATTACCAAACAACTCATTGTTTGATATCAGCATATATTTGAAATGTTGCGTTGCGTTTACCATAAAAGTTTTAATTAGGAGTACCTTATCACTCATTCTAATATAATAATTTAATTATAATTATTTGTTTAAAATGCGTATTATTTTATACGCCGGTTCAAAAAGCATCTATTTGTAATTAACGTTAATACCAGTTATTGCCATTGCATATGTATATACAAAGTAAATAGTATTTTAACGTTGATATTTGTCCAATAACAATATTGACTCAATATTGACTCAAATATTCAGAATAACAAGGCGTTGTCAAGTGCACATATTGTTCATGTCTCTGGCTTAAATACAAATTGACAATGCCTTATTTTGAAACTAAGCATATAATAAATTATCTTGAAATATGCGTAAAATCGGTAAATACAGTTAAGTGTAAACGATCCTTTAAAAGATGTGTCTTCGACTGAATGGACGTTAAATATATAATTGAACTCACTATATTTAATTCGTCATTTATAATACTTGCGAACATCGAATCCTCAAAGGCAAATAGTAGGCCGAGCCTTCACAGTTAAATGTTAGTGACAAGTTGCTGTGGGAAAATTTGCTCCTTTTTGTCACATTACGATTAATGTAACGAAGCTCTCAAATTACTGCCAAGCACATTCACGTTTTTGAAGAGAAAATTATTTACATGGTTTTGCATTGAACACATTTGTTAAATGTGATTAAATCTCTAGGTAATGAATTCATATGCGTTTGTTTAAAGTGATCCAGAGGTAAAGTTCAAAATGTATGTCGGTTTCGCTGTTTGACATTTGTTCGTATATGTTTGGCCATTCTTATGATGTTATGCGATTCATATTGTCTACTAATCTACCGCATCAATTTATATTCCTCTATATTCCTCTCAGAGTTCGTATGCATAACGCTCATTATAATTACTGAATGCATGCCTTCAAATTCTTAAAGTTATGGACATTCTCTTTATGACAATTACATATTTGGATGAAGTCACATTTACAAAACAACTTCCGTCGTTTTTTTAAACTCTGAATTTCATAATTCCATAATACCACACATTTATAAAAGCAATCATGTTGGTCTATTTGGGTAAGTTCAACCCCCCAAAACACATCTAAAACAAAGAATATCGGAACTTAATCTGAGCTAAACTTTCTATTGTCAAATACATCAGACAAGCCTCACATTCTTGCAATACATTACATTTGTTAAACATTAAAAATTAAAAAGGCATCTCATCGTGTATTAATTGTTAAATAGTATTTTACTGTCAATGACTCGATTCTTCTTCACGTTGCTCAATCAAAAGCTCACATATACGACCATGCTGACAATTTAAAGTTCAAACCGATAAATGGTAGACCCAACATTACAAATGCGTATGTCATACTTATATTAGCAAACGCACATTAAAATACTTAATATATAAGTTACAGGTTGCAGAATCAACGGGGTTTACAGGGGTTTCCACACGGGCTGGACAAAATGTAAACCCACCGGTAAGAATATTATTTTTTGAAAGTATCTCAAGTTATTGAAATACATTTGAAAAAAATATTAAGTGCATAAAAGACAGTTTTGCTTGCAGTTTATACCGTTATCTTAAGATTTATGAATAAATCGTTGAATACGTTCAAAATTGGTGAAAAAAATTGATTGTTGAAGATGTAAATAAATTGTTTTTTAACGCTCTGTGCGTTATAGAGATGTAATACACGTTTCAAATGCATATCAAAGCTTTAACATACGTAAATGCAATGAAATGCGATGCTTGGCTCGAAATGAATTGCTTTTTAGCATAAAAAAATTGATAACATTCTGTCGTAATTGTAAATAAATGTTGATCGCTGCTATAGACGTGAAAACATGCTAGGAACTATTACAACTCATAGACATATATATTATTAAAAAGCTTTATAAAAGTAATATAACATGATTTTCTTTTTTTGTTATTTATGCATCTTTGTTGCAGACAGCCCATCATGGGCAAACGACGCAGATAATCCTTGCGGACGAGGTCTGAAATTCCATCAACAAAATCGCAATCAAAGTGGATTTACTCTATGGGCGAGGTCCTGAACAAAGTTAAATGGAGACAAAACTATACTCCAGTTCACTATTAACGTAAGCGAGCGATTCCGTCGAACAGCAAACGGCTGCGCTCAATAATAAAGACACCTTTTCCGAAAAGTAATATTGCTAAAGCCACAACTCCATCAACATCATCAGTTGTTGAAAAGATAAGAACAGCTCTAGTAAATCAATATGGTAAATGGACACTCCCTCTTCTGGAGGACTGCTTTGACATTTAAGATACTATTGTTGACATAACATCAAGCCGACATGAACCCCAAGACGATGGCGTATGTGAATTTAAACAACTGATGCCAAAAGTTCTGTAGGTGCTCCTTGCACATGGTGTTGATAACAAGTTACTAGATTTATTTCGACTTGTTTTTGTACGCAGGTTTTCGATGAATTATATTGCATGTTTATTGTGGTTAAATGTCGTTAAATGGTATCAAAGTCGAACAACAACTAATATTAAGTATTTCGACAAAACGAAAACATTCTGGAAACTTGGATGTAGGTTATTTGGTAGTAGATTTGTAGCATTCTTGTCGTGTCTCCAAATTACCAATCAAATTGCATAAAATATGACTACCCGTGAAAATAAAAACCCAGCAAGTCAAAGATAAATTTTGCTGTTCCAGATCAGAAATATTTAACAGCATACAACCTTAATTGAATACAGTTAGAGAAGGGAGTTAGAAAACCAAGAATATCACATGACATTAAAGAGCTAAGTTCCTTACAAGTCATACTGTTTAACCTTTTACTGGAAAAATTGGAAGCCAGGACTTACGAAGAATAAAGGAGGTATTGACTTCCATGGCTTCTAAAACGGCAGTTAATTAGCAGAGAAAAAAGAAATACATTTGAAAATAAAATTTTCTATCTTAGATTTAAAGAAATCAAAGGAGAACTACAAACAGGATGACAGCACGGCAAATATGTTAATGAAGACCAGAAAAGGTGAAATAAATATTTTAGCAAGAAAAAAAATCCCTCAGCATGGAAAATACGTTTATGTCATAAGTTCCGCAATAGCTTTAATAGACGACATTGACAGTTATACGAACACATGCGTTAGTGCAGTGGAAGAAAAAGTAGGGCTACTCTGGTGTTTGAATAGCCCACCGTTTTGCAGATCAGGCGTTTAAATGTTAATGACAGTTCAATTAACTCGGGCATTTATGATTCAAACCATGATGCGGGAACGGCACAACCTGCCAATACACGGCTTTAACAAAAGACGCAAACTTGGTTTGAGAATCTTGTGTGACGAAGGATTCTTAGTAAATGACATTAATAAAAGGAAAATTTTAATTGTTTCTATGGATGGTAGCATACGAATCGATAACACGATAAAATATACGATTTGGGCGGTTGAATTCAAATGCCCGTTTGAGAACTCCAAAAATCAGTCCTTGATCGATATAATCTGCAGTGACAGTCTGAGATAGTTGCCTTAAATTTAGATTTTCTATATTACCTGTGTTGGCGACATGAAATCAGTAGTGTTTTTAAATGCGTCGTAATGACGAAGTGTTCTGTTAAGTCATAGAAATAGCAAAACAGTTGTATATATCCGACAATAGCAAAAGGCATTCAAAACGTTTGCCGACCAGTAATATTCTGAAGAAGAAAATCGAGCAAAGTTGTCAGAACGATGTTGAATTTGTTGGTCTATTCCTATCAGTGCTCAATAACACATCTATATCCAACAAAACAACCGTTGAAACTTACCATCAGTGTGGATTGGCTCTTTTGATTTTCAAAAAAAGAAGTTTACGACAATTGTTATGAGCTACAGAGAGAAAAGGCTACCGAGGTTGTTGTTTTTTGTTGTGATCTCGATCAAGAATGGGAAGCAACTTCAAATCGCTGCGCTTCAGTTGTCTGGTTTACAAAAGGTTACTCCCCAGGACCGAAAACAATGTCGAACATTGTACAGGAAGTTTTATACACGTGTACAAAAGCTTGTGTGCATCTTTCGATGACCATTGGCATGGAATTGCGGTAAGGAGTGTAAAAGGCAACCACTTCTGTTTTACAAGTCCAAAAAGACAAGTGGAACAAGAACGAAAACGACAAAACCAGTCGTACTACTTTCAATAAAGAACATAAAAATAGTGAATTGGTACTTGTTAACAATCAATACTGACACTGCCTTTCAAATGCGAATAATTGTTTGCACAAACAACGGATAAGGCCACCATGGATATCTGCAAGAGTTAAACAATGCCGATTAAAGTTGGAAAAAGCGCAACAACCTAAAAGTGCAGATGCTAATTTTGAAATTAGTGAAATGGATGCAGATAATGATCATGAAATTATAAATGACGACGCTACTGAATTGAAATGTGAATAGCACGAAACATTTAAGCAGGATACGATTGCTATTACAGACTGTGATTTGCTTGATTTCGACACCAAACATGACTATAACCACAATTACAAGAATCGACTGATTGTAATAGCCTTGACAAAAGGAGTGTCGTGTGTGTATAACTCGTCTAATTAGAAAAGGTGTGTATTGGATGTAAATGTAAATTAAACAGAGTGATAAGAATGCTAACAACAAATAGCAATGGAACGGTAAACACCTTATGTCATACAATATAAAGAAGTGAAACTCCAGCTGCTGGAGCAGTATTGAATTTTCATTAAAAACAATTAGTTGGTCCTTTATTTAAGGCAAGTGACCGATTGCCCAAACAGTACAAAACGTCACAATACAAACCAACATTAACACAAAATATGAATAAAGCTGGGGTCACCGCCTTGGAACGGTCAATGCAAAGCATTGGGGGTTTAAACATGATTATAGAGCGCTCAATCTCACACTTGGCCCAGCAATATTCATAATACATTTAGGTGTAAATAAAATTTAACGTCATAGCATTGTAACTCAAATTAAACAATAATAAAAGGGAATTAAAACGCATTCAATTTAATTACTATTTAATAACTCAAATTGCATTGAAGATACAAGAGTAACAGAGTTACAACTTTTTGACGAACTATCAAATAATACTATTAACAATTGTCAACTACATTCCTTGTTTATAGAAAAAGATTTGAGAATATAGCATCATGGAGTTAATATCTCAGATAATCATCGCGCAAATACAGGAAGAAGCAGCAATAATGGGTGTAAAAATTCCATATTACATAGCTTGGTTGTTTATGTGACTGCTAAAAAAAATAAAAAAAAATAAATCAAACAAGAAACGCCTATCAGAGAGAAAATATAAATAAAATGGAACGTTATAAACCCAATGACCTATGCATGTAGATTACAACTGGGAAAGTCGGTTGTATGACGTCACAAAAATCCATAAAGACATAATGACGTGAACAAATTCCAGGGGCAGTACTAAATAAAGATATTAATTGGGCTGTGCTACTAATAAAACAAGTTTAGGTGATTTAATATTAAGAAGCAAATGAATAAAAATGGTAATTCCATTAAAGCGACATTATTGGAATCAAACAGTATATAGGTGTATTGACAACTGAAGACAGAAATGATTTGATGTACGATTTGAGTCCAAATGTAGTTTTCATGCAGATTTGTTCATACGAGACAATGACACAATTTTATTCAACAGTGAAAAATGCCTATAATGTAGTTTTCATGCAGATTTGTTTATACGACACAATGACAAAATTTTATTCAACAGTGAAAAATGCCTATAATATCACTAATGATTCCACATTTTAAGGGAAGAAAGATATAGTGAATCGAAAACCATCAAACACGTGTTTTTAAGTACATAAGCATCGTATCCTTTTGATAAAAAAAAGTTATTAAATTGAAAAGTTTAATATGAACATTTGGTTTAACATATTTTAATTTGCGGACACGCTTCAAAACATCTCCGTAAAATGATGGATGGGAGATTCCATTATTTAAATGCCAATGTAAAGAAACATTATATTTTGAAATTAAATCACCATACTTAGAGTAAAATCTAGCAAATTTATATTACATTACGATCATTAAAATATTTAATACACGAACATGCACTGGCATAACGTACCAACTGCGAAATGTAAATACCATAGGAAGGTCCTTTAGGGATGTTGCCATCTAGAAACGGAAAATTCACAATTTCAAAGTTAAAATCGTCCCGTTTGTCGTATAAACTAGTTTTGATCAAATTATTATTAATAGTGAAATGTAAGTCTAAATACGCAGCGTCTGAATTGGATATACACGATCTATTTAAGACTAGTTCTTTTGGGTAGATTTTGTGAATATATTGTTCAAATAATGGATTATCTAAATTAAGTATGTCATCAATGTACCTACTAGTAAGGTTAAAACAATTAATCAAATCTACTTGCTTAGTTTAAGATAATTCTAACATAAATTCGCTTTCATAACAATATAAAAAAAGGTCAGCTATAAGTGGCGCACAATTAGTACCCATAGGAACGCCAATAATTTGTTTAAATATTTTACCATTAAATTCAACAAACAAGTTATCCAAAAGAAAAGTAAGTTCTGCACAAAAGTCAAGACCAGTCCAAATGATGTAATTATCTAATATCTGATTAGTAAAAAAAGCTGTTTTAGTGTTTAAAGCTAGATACAAACACTTCTCTCTAGCAAAAGTTTTTTCAATCAAAGAAACAAGTTTGGATTTTATTAAAGCGTGAGGAAGCGTTGTATATAGTGTAGAAAAATCATAAGTACTTACCTGTGACTACTTATATTTTTTATTTTCAATTTTATCAATAACTTCTAAGGTGTTTTTTAAGAACGATTCCAAACGACCAAATCCTTAGCTTTACTCAGAGATGTGAAACTGAAGGTTATTGTCAGGTACTTTAAAAAAATGAAAACAGTATTCAATTTGATAAACGGAAGCTGCACTAAAGCCAAAAAGAAAATTTATGCAGTTGTTGCGGGCTTAGATATGACACGAACTAGGTGACAAGACACTTCAAAGAATAAAGCAAATAGAAAGAGAAAAAAGTAAAATTGATAGCCTCTCTACCTTAGCATTCGACGAAGTATCTGAAGTATTGAAAAAAGAGCGATTTAAATACCATCTACTCTGAGTTTGTGTTGGAAAATTGGAGAAATAATGGTCATAATGTCAAACCTTGTCTTAAGTCACATGATAATGAGAGCGAAAAATCAGAAACTTGAGCAAATATTTACCCACTTATTTAAAAGCCAAGCAACTTTGAAAATAAGATTACTAAAGGATTACCCAGTGCAGAAGATAATGAATTTGCCAATACACGATCAACTGAAGCAAACGACAAGAATCATTTACTCGACGAATTTGTCTTAACCGGTTGTTACAGTAAAGCAAGAGGTCTACCTGCGTCGATGTTTCTCATTTATTGACTAGAATTAGAATGGTGGAAAGCCGAGGACGATCCTGCTTTACCTTCAAGGGAAAGAGTCGCAATGAAAATGTCTTTAAGAAATCGTGTAAACCCTATTATCTGAACTCACACTTCTGGATAGACGTGGTCAAGGTAGAGTTACTTTGGCAGACTTTGGGCAGTTTATCGAGAGCTATATTGAAAAATTACAACTGTGACTTGATCCTGAACGGTGATAAATTTTATTGTTACAACTTGTTAATCATTGATTGTGAAATGAAAACCAAATAGCGAAAATACGATGTTAGATTCCCACTCTGAAAGCGTAAAATAGTCTATTGAAGACCATTAGTGTTTAATTAATTCCGAAAATCTAATCTTCCGATGCATATAACGTTCCTTCGTAAGGTTTAAAATATAATCTTTAATTATGAACACTTGTTACTGTTACTTTTTGTTAATAAATCAAAGAAATTCATCAATAAGGTTTATTTCATGATCATAAAAGACAATACTCTTTACTTAAATGCTGACATAGAGTTCTGTATTACTTTTTAGACCATTCTACAAGACTTAACGTAAAGCTGTGTGCAAGCTGCTAGTAATCGACAACCAATTACAAGGACATTGCGTAACTGTTTAACGTCGAGTTTGACCTTTCACGGCCTTCTCAGACAGTCATTCGAATTTAAAAGAAATTTCCCGCCAGTAGGTCCGAACGAATGAAAACAAACAATCCCTTGGTTAATGCAAGAAAAAGCTCCGTAAATATTTGCCTCACATTTGTTCGAAATAAATAGGCATTATGTGATACGATTATAACAAGCAAACATGTGTCAGGTTTTAATATTTAACCATAAAACTATTTATCTTAAATATAAACAGTTTGACAAAAAAATTGAATATGATCATAAACGATTTAAGTAACATGCTGACTTAATCTTGCCTAGAACATGTAAAATGTCACAAAACCAACTCAACAGAGTAAAGACTCGAGTCAACATTTCACTTAAATGTGTTCACAAAACAGTTATATCACAATTGTTAAGCAAGTGTCTCTTGCGACATCGATAATGTTTGGTTATGAAGAGCACGAACATTTAAGCACACAATTTCCAAGAGATATTCTGACTTATTCTTGCCTGGCCAGTGCGTGCGATATATACCTACCCAAAATCAACGGAATAAAGAATTGAGTCAGCATTTCACGTATTTATCACACAATAATAATATGCAGGTTTAAAGTTTCTTCTTGGTACCAGCATTTGTCTTCGAATTAAAAACAAACAAAATGATAACACGTGTATGTGAATACAAAATATATGTACGCAATAACATTGCTTGCCTATGTATACCAAGTCTCTTCAAATAATTCAAAGTAAACCTTTTATTATATAAAACCAGCAGTTGTAAAAATTTGCCATTTTTGCGAGACATAAAAGAGAGTTATATAAGGAATGACGACCTTAATAATTGCTCGTGTACCCTGAATATGATGAGGCCATACACCTTGCTCTCACTCAGGGATAAGCGAGCTTGATACATACGAATCAATATGTTATGATCTTTGAATATATTCACCCTGAACCGAACATAAAAAGGGGCAAAAACTCATTGTCAAATGGTAAAATAAAATAAAAAATATACAGAAGTAATTGGCCATATCATTTCTATCGCTTAAGATAACCTAGTATCAAACAAAGGGGCGAAAACAATGTAAGTACCTCAAAAAAGGGTGTGAGACAAAAGTTACGCTGACCTAGCTATCCAATTATTTTGCGGAGTTAGTTGAAACACTGTTTACACCATATACCATTTGAAGTCAGCTGTACTGAGTTAATTCCTCACTTAATTAGCTGAATCATTTTGTACTTTACGGTGACGTGTCACGTCAGATTTAAACCTAAATGTCTTGTTACATTCCGGACACATATGTGCATGGGTTGAATTGGTGTGAACTCCCTTGTGGTCCTCTAGTCGTCGACTGCTTTCGAATACTTTTTCACAAAATGGGCACTGGTGTCTAAATTCTTTGTTTTCGTGTCTAAAGTGTCTGTGTAGATAAGCTTTAATTGCGAGCCAGTTTTTTTCCACCAGTTGCGAGGGCGAACGGCTGAAGGCGCCAATAGGCAGACGACTGACGTCTTCTGGGCATACAATGTTTCATTTGTATTCACTGTATGCAAATCTATGTCGGTGGTCCGGACTTTCTTGAATAAATATGTTCTTCTTTTCTTGCAATTGATGTTAACTAATACTTTTAAGACAAATTACTGGTACACATACATTTAAAATTATCAATATTTATTATTGCGTTTACTCGTTACTTGTTTTCAAGAGCATAATATATAACACAATGAATTGTTCGACTTCGCTATTTACATCAAACTTTAAACTATTTTCGTGATTACATGCATCATTTGATATATGAAAAGTGAATTTACAGCTGGCACAAAGTTTTAGGTAAATCTTTATTTTATTAATGTTTATATCTCATAACTCCATAACTTATCTGCTACGCAACATCCGTTGAAGGAACATAAATACTCAAAATCAACCAATCGTTTTCAAAGTATGTTAAAAGAAAATGAACCCATAAAAATATGTGTTCCTTATAGCAATAGCCAAACTTTCAACGCTAGTTGTGGTTTGGTAACCAGCAACGATATCTATTCATACGTGAACATGTACTGTATATATTGTCTCATAACAAACAAAAAAGAGCATTTTGTATCTTGTATAATCTATGTTTCCAGACCACATCTAGCGCTGAAATGTTGCCTATTGCTTTAGGAACATGGATTTATGTGTTTACTTTATTTTTTGAAATATTGCACGAAATACTCGTTGATTTGGAGTATCTATGGGCTTTTAAATAGCCGTGGGAATTGTGGGAATTGTAAATAATCAACAATAACAAGTTTCAATGATGGCAAGACATACAGTTGTACCTTAACAAACGTTTGAAAGCAAACATTGTTTATGAGACATTTGTAATTTAACCGTGATTATCACTAAGAATCAGTAAGTTTACCACTATAAAATATGTAAAAAAACATTTTTGATTCTTTTCGCAAAGTGCATACTTCAGAGAGTATTCCTAATCCTGTAGACCGATAGTGAAATGTAGCTTTGCACTAACACTACTGTCCATCTTATTTCGAAGACACGACTTACAATTCCAAGCATCTTTTAAATAACGCGCCATAATGAGACGATGTGTTGCGTGTAACGTACTTTTCAATGTATGATCGATACCGGATTAAGAATTCATTTATATGTCCGCTCTTTTGCTGTTTTGTTCTAGATGGATTTTTTAATAGTTTCTCGAAAAAACCTCAGCCTACGGTGTAAAGGGGCAACTATTGGTGTTTTGTATTGTTAGTGTCCGGAAAACGTGCTGCAATTTGTGGATATGCATATATTTTGAATTTGTTTTCCGAAAATTACCTATTTAATTTGACACATTATACTTCAATCGAAATAAAACATGTCCACATGATACTTAATTAAACCCTATTTAACTGGTGGATATGGAGTGGTTTAATACTGCTTGTTGCATTGTTGGTAATGCATAAGCATTACGGGATTACCAGCGCAAGAATCATAGAAACAGATTAAAGACCTCGTTGAACGACACTTTCCGCTTGTATTGAATTTTCGTTTTATAGAAGCCTCGTCTAAACAAATATCAGTCTTATCCAGTCGTCCCTGACTAGGAAGTAAATCTGCATAGGTGAAATGTATTAATAACTATATATGTATGTCATTCCATTGGTTTAACAAGATAATTCATTTGGAAATTTATTGTCCGCATGTTTTCGTTTTCTTAAGAAAATTTACACCTGCTTCTTGAGCGAAACATCGAATGTCCATGGTGTAAGGCCCGATTGATTATGCCTTTCTATTTGAGCAAACTTAAAAGTATAGGTAAAGTCTAGACACGGAATTTATTGATCCGCACATAGCCAAACCATAGGCTCATGTTATCTATCAATGTTCGCAAGTTTGTGACAGCTAGGATATGTTTATGTTGTACCCGTCTACGCTGAACAATAAATCTGAAGCTGTGATGTCATGGTTTCCACTGTTACGGCCAGGTAATAGCAAGACCTTGCGCAATGCAAATGAAAACTAGAACATACACTGGGTAGGCTTTAGCTGTAAAGATTTTGTACACAATATCAAACTAGACATGTGTCGATCATGACACAGTTGTTAGCGCTAAGCCATTTATCAATCATTTGAAAAAGATTCGTCATTGTCACACTGTTAATATTAAACATACATATGATTTAATTTAGCAGGGTTCGGTATAAGGAGAACTTATACTGCCTTGCTATATGAGCTAGCTATTATAGCGATGCGGTGAGTGTCGTCCTGATGTGGAACTGGGTTTTAGGCTGGAGAACATTAATATTCTAGATCCATATTTTTGTTTTGTGAAAGACAGTGTTTACATTTTTTTCAAAAACAGGTGTACGCTGCTTGAATTAAACGCGAATGTGTTGATTGTGTATTGATATAATATTATTCAAGTAAATTGCAATCTAAAGTAATGTTCACTTTTTCTCTTAGCCAAGTAATAAAACGTTTACTTAAATATATAAGAAAAAAAAACTAATTACATTTTACCTGATGACGTCACGCACGTACATCGGTGTCACTCAAATACACATCATAAAAAACTTCTCCGGCAACCAGAGAAGAGAAGGCTTACTAAACAATGCTGTCCGTTATTTATGCCAAGAGACGTTTTGCCAAACCTTGGGAAACCAACGCGAATGCACCGGACAAGTCACATATGTACATTGCACACGCAAAAACGTGAATACAACTGTCATCGCCTTTGAACTGCCCAAAGCTTAGGGAATTTAAACCGACTTTCGAAGCTCAAAACGTCCCACTAGGAATAGTACGGATTGTAAATAATAGCGCTATCTTATTCTATGGAGCAACGATTGAGCCTGCAATCTTAGATTATATCGCTTAATTTGTATTGTGCAGCGAACATGTTGATGCAAATATTTCTAGTTCTCAATACGGTTGCCAGCATTAACGCAAACAATGTAGCGTGCATTTAAATTGTGTTTCTGATTTAAAAGCTATTTTACATCTAGAATACGCGCATTCTCAGTTTATGCTTAACTTAATGCTGCGTTTACACTATGTTCCCAGCGACCACGGCAATCACGTTTCGGGCCACCGTGGAGGAAACGGGATGAACGTGAGGCAACGTAAGGGAACGGGATAGCCAAACGTGACACAACGGGGTTTCCGTGGTTGCCGTGCCAACAGTTTAAACGGTCAAAAAATTTGCCACGGCAGCCACGGCGGAAATGAGAAACGTGATAGAACTGTATAAACGCAACAAAACTTGACAGTTCGTAGCAGGCCGTAACAGAACCTGAAAAGGGTCCGTACCCTGACAGGAACCCTATGCATTCACCGACATGTTAAGTTTCTATCAAGTGTTGTTACGTTTTGTTACGTTTTGTCAAGATTACCACGGCAAGCTAGGATAATTGACAGCCGTTTTGCTACGTGTTTATTCCGACCCGTTACGGTGTGTTGCGCTATGCAGGCAGATGCGTTACGGCCAGTTGAGTCGTACGGTCTGACACGATTCGCGCGGTCTGAAGTAGAGTATATACACGGTGCCTATACCACGTGACTTTTTAAGATCTGTGTGGGGAGTTAAATGTCAACAAAAGCACGACAAAGGTAAGATTTTAAAGGATAACTTTTTTAATATTTAATCATTTTCAATGGGATAAAGTGGAGAGCCCGCTCATTCATGAGAGTTTTCTATAGGTATCATGATTTTGTAAAACAAATGAATATTTTTTCAGTAAAATGCAACCGCGCGTTTGAACGGTTAGAAAAAGGTAGGATCAGTGTGGGGACATTATTTTATTATGACACAAAAACACCACCTCTCGTGAAATAAAGCAATAAACTTTATGGGCGGAGCTTACACTATATCATTTTGCATTCTTTTTTCAGGTTTCTTTCATATATTTATGAAAACAAAATCAAGAAAGATATTCTAACAGTAATATGATATGTGTGGTATACGTGTTTAGAAGGATCTGTGTGGTATCCGTGTTTCTACAATTTACGGATAAATTGAGATAATAACGACAATATATATATTTTTAATTAATTTCAATTATTTCAATACAACAATTACTACTACTACTACTACTACTACTATTACTACTATTTCTGCTACTACTACTACTAATACTACTACTACTACTACTACTACTACTACTACTACTACTACTACAACTATTACTACTACTAGTAGTAGTAGTAATAGTAGTAGTAGTAGATCTATTATTATTATTTAAAAATTCATTCATTTCAGTAATCACCTATTTGGCACTAGTGAGCGGACAAGGGTTAAGGGAAGAAAAAATAGAGGAAACAGTTTCACGAGACAGGAATGCTATGCAGAAGGGTACTCTAGGAGTAAGGTGGGAGCGGGCGAGACGAAACGATAGCAAACTGTTGCCAACAATAAGAATGCGTATAGACGAACACAATGGACATTTTAAATCTGACACAAATTCTGCAATAGAAATTGTGTCAAATATTACACAGGTTGACAAAAAGCAAAGGCATGTTCTTTCCTGAGTAATACGTATGTTTTAAAATCAAATTTGGAATGCAAACTGATAAAACAGAATCCACCAGACGTATTGGCTTGTCATTTTGTTGTTATTTAAAGTTTAAGGTAAACGGTATGTTTATTAAAAACAAAATACTGGTCATAGTAGAAACATATATATATGTGTGTGCTTGTGTGTTTTATTTCATATATGGAATTCATATTATATTATATGATTATATATGTACGATTCTGTGTTGTGGATGGATGCAGCTCTGAAGAATGTCAAGACGTATTTCGAATTAAGGAGTATTGTATTGTATACACAACCACATTGCATACATTGTTTACTGTCAATTACCACGGCCTAGAGTAATTATAAGCAGGCAGTTAATTATGTAAAGCAATCGTGTAAAACCCTAGTATTAGAAACCCTGGCTGCTTATGATTATCGAACTAGCTCGTGACAGCGGTATTTAAAATTGAAACCAACGAAAAAACATCGCAAAACTTTAATCAAGTTATAATTAAAAAAGAATTACAGATTCGATAATACAAATCACAGATGCGATATATTAATGAATAACGTAAATCCAAATTATTGCACAATTATTTGAGAATGATTTCAAACACACAAAAGAACTAAACGAAACCTTAAAATTAATCAAATTCGGATAACTTAAGAATCATTTTGAAAAGTAAAGTAAAAGTAAAACAACGAATAAAATAACGTAAAACGATAATGAAGTTACACAGACAAACTGTAAACCATTATGATTTTTAATCAGTATTCACGGATTTATGTGAAGTCCTCACGTATCGAGAAAGGTTTGTTTTGCGTTTGTACATTTTGAAACACTCCTCACTACTGTAACACTTGTCCTGCATGTGGGTATTGACGTGCTCTCTAAGGTCATTCTCACTGCTAACTGCCAACCCACACTGGTAACATTTCACCAATCCATCTTTTTTGCACTTTTCTCTCTAGCCACGAGTAGGTACTTGTCCGCAAAGCTCCTGCCGCACTGTACACACACGTGACATTGGGGTCCTTTGTTCGTTGAAGCCTTCTAAGAATGTACGCATCCTGAGAAAAAAAAAATATATTCACGTGACATTTCAATGCGTAAACACGCTATTTAAAAAATGTTAGTATCTGAGGACACGCGTTCGTTAGTTTTAAATTACAAACGATTTGACGATTATTGAGTTATTTCAAAATATATGATAACCTGAGAGATGAGATTTATTGTATATTTGTGTTGTTTCAAGAAAATCCGTTCATCTGGTTAGCATAACTGTATAAAAATGTAACTATTTTTAAGGTATTTAATCTTACCTGAAATGCTTTCCCACAGCAGTTATAGTTTCCAGAGTTAGCGTGTCCCCTAATGTGGCGCAATAATGCAGCTCTGGTCTTCGACATTTTTCCGCATTCGGAGCATTGAGCCATACCTTAAAGCAAATATAATATCAAAAATAATATACGATACATTACTTCACCTGACAGTAGTGTTTGGCGCCAAAATAAAAATGGAATTTGATACAATAACATAAAGTGTACACTTATTTAGGGTAAGCATGGACTTGTCATCGATTTGAGATGCTCCAGCGTAAGATTTTAATATTATAATGGGGATTGTACAGAATGCCTGTAAATCATAATTATGTATTAGTTCAACAAGCGGTGCAAGCGTAGTGTATAGCCATTATGTGTTTTACATGCTAGCGCATTTAAAAATCCCGTTTCAAATACATAGTTGACAAGCATTTTTTTTAAACAACTAAATACAACTGAAAAACTTAAAAACAGTATACCACACAGATCCGTTGAAAAACGTATACCACACAGATCATATAACTGTAAGAATAGTTTTCTTGAATTTTGTTTCGTAAATAAATAACAGAAACCTGAAAATGGATGCAAAATGATATAGTGTAAGCTCCGCCCATAAAATTTATTTCTTAATTTCACCAGAGGTGATGTTTTTGTGTAAAAAAAATAATGTCCCCACACTGATCCTACCCTTTTTTAACCGTTCAAACGCGCGGTTGCACTTTACTGAAAAAATACTTATTTGTTTAATAAAATCATGATACCTATAGAAAACTCTCATGAATGAGCGGGCTCTCCACTTTATCCCATTAAAAATGGTGACATATTAAAAAAGTTATCCTTAAAAATCTTACCTTCGTCGCGCTTTTGTTGATATTTTACTCCCCACACAGATCTTAAAAAGTCACGTGGTATAGGCACCGTGATATAAAAGCCGTGCTATTCAGGAAACTTTCATTTCAGTCTGAACACTCGATTAGTATAATGCCACCAAGACAGCGCCGAACAAAGGCTCCCCGCGCTGCAAAGGACGCTCAAGTTGAGGAGCAACCTGAAAGTCCATGCCTACCACTGCACGATCAAGAAGAACCCACTGCTCCGGTTGATCAACCCCCTTACACATGAGGAAGAAGAAGCTGAAGGAGGTGCATGTGCTAGGAAGAGAACAACCCCTAGGATCATAACAAATCTTACTGAAGAAGAAAAAAGAGCTCATATTTGACTTACTCCAGCAAAATCCAATTATCTACTCAAAGAGGCTGACAGGTTACAAAGACGCCGTGGCCAAAGACAGGCTCTGGGTGGAGAAGGCCACAAAGATGAAACGCATAGGAGAGTGACGAGAAATTGTCCCCTGTAGCCAAATGCCTATCAGAGTCAGTGCCAGTGTCAATCCAGGTGTAAGGGAAGAGAGAAACTTCGTATCTTGTCTTGAGATGACTTGAGATATCCTTTCAAGCATCTCGTCGAATTGTTCTGGGGGCATCCTCAGATAATTCTGAAAGGTGTCTATATCTTCGTTGCGGAGTTCCCTGGTAAGAAATGCATCAACGTGCCCTTGCTGCTGCCTTCTAGCCTCCGATAACCATGGACGAACCAACAGAGACCTTGGCCTCCTTCTTCGTCTTTTCCCGAACGTTTGTGCTTCTTACAGCTCTTTACAACGCAAACATTTTATCAATGCATTTGCAAGCAAACACAAAATCATCCTCGTCGTTCACATCCATGTCACTGGAATTATTTTGTTATAATAAATACTGTTGCTTGAGAGTTTTCTTTTATACCGGGAGCACAATCGTGCCGAGACCTCTCGGATGTCCACGTTTGATCAGCACGGTACCTTGACAGAACGTGACAAATGAATGACAAACGTGTACAACGTATCAGACCTGCATGACAAACGCAAACAACGTGCGGGAACTTAACATAACGCATCGTACCTTGAAGCAACATTTATACATCCGTGGCAGACCGTGGATGAAAACTTAGCGCACCGTCGAAGGGCCGCGTTTTTGTTTCGACGGCACGTCACCGATACCTTAACAAACTGTGAGGAAACTTAGCACAACCTAACAAGCCTTGGATTAAAGGTCAAAAATTGCAACAGTCAGACGGCGCGATACGTTTCGGACAAACGGGACTGCCGTGGCTGCCGGGAACATAATGTAAACCCAGCATAAACAATTAATATTGACATCAAACAGATGTGACTATTGTCGAGCAGAACTATTCAAAACATTAACCGATTCTTCACAGAGTTTGAAAGTGAAAAGTGGCCATATTAGAGTTTGCTTCGTTGTGTTTCATTCGATTCATTCAAAGAAACTGGACACATTAAATCATATTCACATTTGCTGGAAACAATTGATGTTTACTGTATTGTGTTGAAATCTATAAGTTAGATACAAATCGATGAAATATGATTTGTTAATATTATGGAAAATTGTGCAAACAAATACGTGCATGTCAGTTTATGTATTCATAATGGTAGCACTGATCAAGATTTGGTATTTTTTCAGGTTATGCCAGTTTATTTGTTTTTGGGCCATATATAATTGTGATTATGTATGGTCCTGAGTTATAAGTTATTACTGGTTGTTATTGTCGATTTTAAGAATATCCACTTTGATTAAACGTATGCAAATATTTTTGCAGTTTTTATTTCTCTTTATTAAGTATCACTATACAATCCAACGCTTGCAGGACAACTCCGTGTTAAGTCAGAAGCATGTGCTGCAGAGATCCTGTTTTGATGTTAAATCAATCCATAGATACTGAAAAAAATTAAGTGGAAAAACAATATGTGTGTTTTTTGCATCATAATATTTTGGTTGTAATGAAAGTCAAATAAAACAAAATCTTTATTGAATGCCTAAGATTTATTTTAAATAATATTAAGCTGTTCTTTTGATTTATGTCCAGTGGTAGAAAATTTAACTTTACTAAAATTGATTAATGGCATTTTGTAAGCATTTGTTAATATGAGAATTTTTGCATCAGATTTCTTTTTAAACTACATATCTTAACATGTTTATGTAAATTGACATGATAATATTTTGGCAACGACCCATTACGTTTTTAGCGGACACTTCAACCGACTTTTGTATAAAAAACTGTATGAGACAAATAAACATAAACCGTTAAAGCATATGAAGAATTGAAAATAATAAATACATATCTTAACAAATCTCAAACACGTAGATAGCATGTAGTTATTATTTAAATATAATGCATTAATTTAAAGTGTTTGCAATTTACACATTAACGAGTATGTATCATCCCTTCTAAGCGTGAATTAGTGACCCATTATACCGTTACAATTTTGTTTCGCTGCAGAATAATATATTCACATTGTATGACACAGTTTTGTTTAAGTTCTCGGATCAATGCATGGTGAGTTTTGAGCCTTACGTCCGTTGTGTAATACGTGTTTGAATGGTTTGGTGACCATATAAACGTATGTCGTTTATCTTTACGCACGCACCATGTTTGTAAAATATCATGTTTATTTGTATTTAACCTGTCTTTTTTGTCGTCAGTTCAATAGTTTATTTAGATAAAGCGTACATAAATGAAGTGATTAATACAATTATCTTCCGCTTGTTTCTGGAGCACTAATTAAATAATACTTTTTCACAAAAGTGGTAATTGAAGCATGACATTACACTAAGCATATATATACATATTTATTATACCACCGCATTGATATCTGCCTGATATAACCTTGCCTGATATATTTTTTATATTATGGTCAACAGGAGGTTCTTATATGAGTCATGTGTGGAGGATGGTCATATTATTCGGAATCAACTGAAAAGTAATCATGTTTAATAAAATCGAATCAGATTCAACACAACAAACAATTTGATACCAAGATTTAAAATATTTTAAACACAAGATACAACACAAACAGCAAAAAGGCATTTTTTACAAACATTAAGCGCGCGTGCTCAAGACGTCACTATTTACACGTCAAACGACAAAAGTCATATTCTTTCCCGCTAAAACTGTTCGATCTTCGTCCATATTATGGGTATTATTACATCTTCCCTATGTCTGCATCCTTATAATAACAAACGGAGGACGGTTCGTTTAATACAAGGTTTTGGATATTTTTCATTGTAGCTTTTTCTATTACCCGCAGTTATTAGACACTCATAGAAAATATGATGTCTGTAGAAATTTCGTTTCAACATATATATACAGTTTTACTTTCTATATAGATTTCTCTCCGTAAAAATCAAATATAGTCTTTTTATTATTATTTCGTCCTTCTAGTCTCCGTGGGTTTCCTATATTCACTTTCACGTTCACGTGTTTCTCCAAATACGATATGATTTCTCAGACAATATTTATTCTAAATAACAGTCATCGAACTTATAAATTATATGGTAACAAAAATAGTTCACCATTTCTTTAACTTAAAATGCAAACAGAATTGTTCGTGAATATTCCTTTTCAAAAAAGAAATTAAACATCACCTCTGTTTTAAGTTATCGATACATTTGTTTCCCCTTTAATTATAAAACTGTCATTTACACCTTTTACATGTTTATAATACATTTGCATGTTAGATTAATGTTCTGCAGTAAATTAGTTTCACAGCTGTTCGTATGACTTAACTGAAAGAGGTGTACAACTAGTACTCGTTCAGTGTTTTGCTTTGATGCCTTAAATGCATGACGTATTATTGCTTGTTTAGAGACGTTAGAGGTTAGACTATTTTAAGATTTAATGTATATAATATTTTTAATTATATATAAGTTTATCAAAAAGGAAATTGGCCCACAAGAATTGTTAATTTGCATAATAAATACACAATAATTCTATGTATAAGTGAAACTACTTTTCACTTCTGTCATGGCACCTATTGACAAAGCGTTTTCATCAGGCGGGTATAATTTGTCATTCACCACATACATTATGACAGTTTGAACATCATTTCCAGGGAATGTTGTTTGCAACACGAACCATTTGACATCGTCGACATCGTCGATTCTTTTCAGAGGACGTATTGGCATGATTCTGCAGTATATTATCGTCCGACCAATGCTCACACTTTTAAAAAGTACTTGTATCGTTGCAAGAAAAGCTTTACATGGGAGCTGATATCTTGGCATCTACTACGAACTTGTAGATAGTACATTCAATCACATAGAAAAAGGCGTTCTCAACGTCGACATGCCCATGAATGGCAAGGCGATGGTTGTAATCATATGTTTTGGCAGCTGATTCAATTTTTCCAACATTGATGTACAACACATTATTATGCTCCAGTTTTTCTATTAGTTCACCTTATGATAACTTGTATTCAATGTTGTCATTTTTCAGTCTCCGAAGCTTTAAAGAAGTGTCGCTATTTCCTGTAATGTAGATGAAAAATATATACACTCTTTCAAACCTTTAGTTTGGTTGCCAACGTTTTGTAGATTAATCAATTACTTGGTAATTTAATATTTTAATACACAAAGCATATTTCATACGTATAACTTCAAGGCGTATCTCTAGTCGATTTTATAAATTTCAGAAATATTACTGAAATATTAAAGTTTGAAAAGTATTGCGTAAGAACTGTCTCAACTTGTTTATTGCTTCAACAATTTACCTTACTGTGATGGTTAAATATGTTTAAGTTTATTGAAATAGTATTGTTTTAAACGGTATTTTAAGGTATATATTACCTCAAAGGACAAGGACAACTCCACTTTTTGTTATACAATTAAACACATTTCATTTTTGTCACCACACAGCATAAATATATCAATTTCAAATAGAGAAACACGCTATTTGTCGGCTTAGGTTATAAAGCGGCATCATCATTGTCTTGAATCAAATGTATTGTTGATGCGTGAAGTTAATTTAACTTACAGACACGCAACAGATTAGTATACAGGAACGCAGGCAAGTTGCAGAAATGTTAAATTCTTACACTTCCAAATTTCAGGTTGCACCCCTTCCTCATTTATATCGATATGAAAGTGAGTTTTCATGTATATTAGACTAAAATGAAGCACATACTTATTCTGAATTTTTGAATCTTCAAGTGATGGAATAAGTAAACACCATGCGTGTTGCAACTGTAACTTACATCCGACGCACTATAAACACCTGAATCACGTTGTTGGAACAACATTCGCTTAACGAACAAGTTAGTCCGACGAATGTGGGAACTAATTAAAATGTTACTTCTTAAACACATTACAAAAGGTAGGACAATGCCAAAGCTGTGGCTGCTAACGAGATAGGTCAAACAAATCAATTCGAGATTTAAATCATTTTTGTACGATTTTCAGTTTAAGAGTCAGCTTGATATTCGTTGCGTTTGATTTTATTTTCAGATTAACATATGATGAAAGAGAAATATTGACCTAATATTTTTAATTGTAATGAGTAATTGTAATGTGAATACGACTTTAGTTGTTTATGCTTTAGAAAGTTCTCACATTTTACAAATATTAAGTGGAAGTATTGAAATAAATTCCGATGAATTTATTTTTGGTTTGTTGCGTCCAGCCAGTACAATACATTTAACAAATTAAATTCAACACGATACTTAACTGATAATAATAAAATAAATACAATCTGCAAATAACACGATGTGTTTGATGTGTTTTGTATTTGTATTCCTTTTAAATTGATTATCAGATCAAAGTAGTATAACCCTTTTAGAAATGAAGATAGTATAAAACCATTATATACAGGAAACTTACTTCGATTCAGACATAAGGCGTCTGTAAATAAAAAAACTTCCATGCACTTAAACAAATAAAGTGTGCAATTAAATACTAAGTAAAGTTATTTTAATTAATTTATGTCCCCTACTAAAACAGTTGAGCCCAACAAACCATTTAAAGCATGATATAGTTTGTTTTTGTTTTAGGATCGAAACCAATAATGATCCAGGCGTGATGTGGTTTACTGCGTGCTGGGAGTGTTTTTGTTTTTAAATATGTCACCGGTCTTAATACCTCCAGCATTGCATAATAATATATTTAAATATTTTTCCTTCTCAACTGTTACACAGTCCAACAAACGTTTTGCATACATCGAATGTAAACTAACCGACTTATAACTCTACATTCGGCCGCGTAAGACTATTCAAGGAGACTGGTCATTGTGGTATGCAATATCATTTGTGTTCGTATTAAAACACACAATTAATTTTACCGACCAACCA
Source organism: Dreissena polymorpha (assembly GCF_020536995.1). NCBI lineage: Eukaryota > Metazoa > Mollusca > Bivalvia > Myida > Dreissenidae > Dreissena > Dreissena polymorpha. The sequence goes on along the minus strand of NC_068358.1, from coordinate 70,255,712 downwards.
CACTGTTTTTTTTTTATTTAAATAATTTGTATTTAAAAACAAGACAAAATGGAATATACACGAAGTTATAGATTTTGGATATTATCATGATGTTATGTCAATACGCCAATACATGTTTTACAGTATTTTGTATTTTATGGATATATCGCAATCTTTTACCTGTGCATGTTTACTAATCTAATACAATAATACTTATACAAAATTCCTAATGTGCATTCATACCGGGTTGTTTTGATAGAGATGTTTGTGTTTAGGGATAACTGGTATTCGATTGATAAAAGAAAATCAACATCTATATGCGACGGTATTTTGCACTCCAAATTATACATTTATGTCAAGATTGTAAGCTGAATTAACGCGAAAAACCATGCATTGAAGAAGGATTTAAAATTCATTTGCTTTATATATATATATATATATATATATATATATATATATATATATATATATATATATATATATATATATATATATATATATATATATATATATATATTTATATATGCCTCTTACTGAAAGCAAATGAATTTTAAATTCTTCAATGTATCTTAAAGGTCAAAATCTTTCAAATGAGGTCATTAAGCTTTTTTCCAGCGATTTAGCTTAAACAAATCAGAAGAAAAGAGATTCAAGCATAGTCAATACCTTCATTACATAGGTCAAATGAGGACATCACGAAATTATCATTTTGCAACAACCAATTGCCGTTCCCAAGTAAATATAGGGCGGCTCTGAGGGCAAGTAGGTTTAATCGTATTTAGCTCTTACACATTCAGTTACAAAATGTTCCTTATATGTGTTGGCAGAAATGTCGTTGCTGATCTGTAGACATACTTATGGAATTGTCTTTATAAATCATCCAAATAATTTAAGTATTACATATACTTTATGTCGTCAGCAATAACCTTTTAAGATTGCTATCAGATATAACATTTCGGGTAGTGTATGCGTATTGCATGGAATATTTCAATGATTGTTTAATCTATTACAATACTTAGTTAATGCTAAGTGCATAGAAGTTTTCTCACTCTGAACGCGTATCCTATAAAGTGATGTATGCTTTCTTGACCATGGGAATCTTCCCGCTTCAGTTTTATTAAAATTGTTATTGGGAAAAGTATTTTTCGACTCATTGTTTTACTTAAATATCCGATCCTAAATGTAATATTTTTTTATTTATTCAAATAAGTTTATTTGTTAATGTCATGCTTGGCCTTTTCTAGTGCTTATAGTACAAGGAAACACATTGTGTCATGGCACAATAAATTGACAGTGGTAGCACATGTATAGTGCCATAAAGCATGCTACCAAGTTTTGAAGTCATTTATGCTTATAGTGTAGTTGACATTTATAAGCATGTTCTTATTAAAATAAATACTTAAAGTAAAACATGCATTTAGCGTTGTGAAAAGTGTAACACAAGATGGACATATGCAGCAATATAAAACGAGTATTTAGAATCTATTTTTATTTAAAAATCATGTAAATTAAAATAGTATCTTATAACTAATATTAAAATATAAAAAAAGAAATAAACTGTAACATGATGATGGTGTGGCATATTAAAGAACGTGCGAACGTTTTTTTGTTTCAAGGGAAATAAAACTAGCTTGAACAAAACATTAACGGCAAAAAGTCGCGGCGTCACAAAGGTCGTCAATTGAAACGGAATAAAAAAAATGAAATGCAAGTTCAAAAATGCATACAGAGTTTTTGACTTATTTTCATATACAAGTTTCGAAATTTAATATTTCCAACTTGTTACACAACCATTGCTTAAGATATTAAAACTTAAGTCCACATTAGTCATTTGAACTAATATTTGTGTTGCCATACAGGCAGTTGAAACGGAATATGTTTAGAAAGTTGTATTGACATTGTTCATTTATATAATGGATCAATTAAGCCTTCCTTCATTGCATTGTCTTATCAAAGAAGTTATTATAGTTAACACATGTTTATGTTCAGAGTTAGAATTTTAAAATAGCACTATCATCTACTTAAATAGGATTGTTAGATGCAAAATGTCGTAAGTTTATAAAGACAAAATTTAAAATGCAGTTTTATTAGACATTTCAATAAATTAATCTCACGTTCATGTCACGAACTTAACTTTAGAGACTCAACTTTCCGGATTAGAAGTGAATGATTGCGCCTAATGTAGTATTTTAGTCTATAGTGCAAGATTTTATTTTAAACAAAAATGTAATTATATATATTTCCAACTGAAGTTGCACTGGTTTATATTTACAGGGTTTCCTTCAAAGTTTTATGTAAACATCGGGAACTAGTTAGCCATATAAAGTACTGCAAACAAATAAACATCGGTTTTCTATCTAGCATTCTGATTTGCGGTCTTAGATAGAAGCAATAGCGTAATTTTCAGTGCTTGTGTAAGCAGTTATACATCTACTATCCAACGTTCTCGATAGTCACTCTTGTCGTTGAAAGACATTATTACAATTATTACAGGTTATATTAAAAAATAATCCATGTGTTGTTGCACATGTTGTTGTCAAAATGAATGTCGTTATATGAGTTGTTTTGTTGTTTTTCGTTGCTTATTGTAAAATCGGAGTCACGGCATTGCGATTTTTTAAAATAAATAATAGCGATTTATATACGCTGTATAAATTGTAATCGCTTAGGCTAAATGTCGTTTTTTTTTTAAATATGCTGTTCGCTTAAATCTTAGAAACGTGCAAGTCAAATGACTGCCAATTGATGCAAAAATATCTAACATACAAAATGCATAAACAAGTATTGCTAAATGCGAAAGACTTGTTTCGCTAATTATTGTATCATACTATGAAATCATTGTTCCTGGAAATGTCACTTATATAATAAAAAAAGAATACAGATTTGTGTTTAGTTCTCATAATGTTACTCAATTTTGATCAACAATAACTATCCAGCTATTATGCACGTTGTATCAACATTATCGTATTGCATATCCTTATGCTCCGGCAGATTGTTTTTTTAAGGAAATTATTGACTGGAGTATGTTTCTATTTGTTTCTTGTTCAAAAACATTTAAAATATCAGATGATAGTTACTATTTACAATAAAACGAAGGTAGCAGACTAACACATATTTTTTTTAGTTTCACGTAATCATTCAACCATGCAAGATAACCTACTTTAATTTCACGCTTCTGTAAGCAGACAGATTAAAACGTAGTTTGGAAGCAAAACATGATTTTAGGTATGTGCATTAATGTATTAAATACAATAATGGAGAACCAATGGAAGCAGTATCACAAACCAACTCCACACCGCCGCATCAGATTACCACCAGATGTTTTGAATGGCCGGTGTATTGTTAAATAAAGTCGGTCCAATGTTCTAATATGTCATTGATAATGACAATTAAATGTCATTTAAACAAAATCCCGTTCGTCATGATAATGCATAGACAAGGTTGTAACATACTATATATAACTGTATACAGAATGTGGCTTAACTAAAACACATGCCATGTAGGAGAATAGTGTCATTTCAGCTTAAGTTAATCACGGAAACAACGGTATTCATCTGAACAGATTTTAAATGCGTGTTTTGAAAGGTTCATTTACTGGTTAGCACTATACAACAATTATGTATTCACTTTTAAATTGTATCGATGCGATAAAGTCAGCAACGTCTTTAGACATATCACGAACTATACACACAAAGTTATTTTTGGCAAACTGACTGTATCCTTATTTTATGTGTGATTAATGACTTATGACATATTATGTACAAAAGCTGAACGTTTTGTCAAAATATTTTATGCAATATCATTATAATGATTGCAAAAGTGTGGCAACATTTATACATTATTTCAAATTGTAGATTATATTTACAAATTAATAGCATACCTTACACATACATGTTTATTTTTAATTCTGTACCTGAACTTACTTTTGGATCGGTTCAAACTTGAGCTTAAGTCAGTCAGGAAATTAGATGGAGCGAAACCTATCAATACATTTTCACATAGAAAAACGTGTCTCCTGTTAAATACCTTTAATACACATCTTTAAGAGTAATAGTATAACACTGTGGGGTTCATATGTTTGCTTGGTTTAAACACTATTTATTTAGTTCATTGAAAGCACATATAGGCAATACAATACAAACATACATATTATATTTGAGCAATATGCTAGGCAGATATAATTGCAGTATTGCTTTTCATAAAGGCTGTAGAATACAATTGGACAGAATTGAGAAGGAAGCTCGAGGCTTATACTATGTCTCTCTTCTGTCAGTTAGAAGCGCTGCTGTAATGGTGTAAACAACCAAACGTATAACAACTATTTAAACACATGTTAAAATTACGAACAATATATTACAGTGATAGATTATTGCATACTGGTTAGAAATGTAGAAATAATATAACCTATAATACAAAAACATAACAAAGTAATGTAAATAGCATAAGAGCTAATAAGTGGAGAAGGAAAGGGATAGCAGTGGAAGAGTAGAGTTTCAGAGTTAGAGAAGTTGCGGTAAGAAAGGAAGCAGTTGCGGGAACGGGGCATCGTTAGCAGAATATGGTTTGTTCATGAGATAGAAATGAGTTAGTATCTATGGCTATCTCGGATGTAAGACTGAACATGTTTGAATATTAATGAATTTACTTCATATGAGCCGTCTTTAACACCGAAAAGAAGAAGTTGCAAAGTTATGGGTAAGAATCTAGACAGATTGTTAAAAAGGATAACTCTTTTTCTGCATAAATGGGGCAATTGAAGAAAAAGTGATATGTGTCTTCAATCGCACCGCATTGACAATATGGACTTTGTACAATATTTTTGAGTACAAATGTTCATTTAAACTGCTACAATGCATTCGTAAACGCGCATGTAGAATATTAGATGTCCGCTCCCCATCGTAGAAATGCTGGGGAATTATTTTCTTATCTTTACTAAGATTTGCTTTGAAAGCAGAGAGAGAAGGAGCCGTTCTCACCGATTCCGGTAAATTGTTCCATAAGTTTATAGTTGATGGTAGGAAAGATCGTGTAAAAAGTTGTGATTTGCATTGGATACTGCGAATGTTGTTAGAGTTACGAAGTGGATAAGCAGATCTTTCTCCCACGCTAGAGGGGATAAGTGTGCACAAGTATGGGGGTGCTAGTGAATTATACATTTTATAGAAGTGGGTAAGTTTATGTTTTGTTCTCCTATTTTTTAATGGTTCGAGAGCAGTTTCATTGTATAGGTTTTGCAAGGATGCCAAACGTGTCCCCCCGCTAATTATCCGTGCTGCTTCCTGTTGAATCGTCTCAAGTTCTAGTTCATCTTGTGTATTAATGTTATCCCAGACTATATCAGCGTATTCAAGAATTGGTCTAATAAATGTTGTGTAAATCGATAGAAGGGACTTTCTATCGAGCGTAAACTTGAACGTTCGCATTACATTAAGTCTTTGCCATGCTTTCTTCTTGACTGATTCAATATGGTCATGCCAGGAACATGTATCAGAAAAAGTTAAGCCTAGATGCTTGTGAGACGAAACCTCAGTGATTTGGCAGTCGTTGAAAAAGAGAGGGGGATGGATTGGGCGGTTGATTTTTCTAGATACAACCAAGGATTCGGTTTTGGCTGGATTGACGGTTACCAACCACTTATCAGCCCAGGAATGAATTTTTGCAAGATCAGTGTTAAGATGATTAGCCGCATCAACAGGGTTGTCGACGATGATATATAGCGTGGTGTCGTCTGCAAATAGGCGAATAGGACAGTGAATATCTCGTACAATGTCATTTATATAAATGAGAAAGAGGAGGGGCCCTAATATAGACCCTTGAGGGACACCAGCGTTTATGGGTAATGGGTCAGATTGGCAGCCAGAGATTACAACACACTGGGCCCTCTCATGTAGGTAGTCTTTTAACCAAGATAGAAGATTGCCCGAGATACCACTAAGTCGGAGCTTGTGGATAAGTCATTCATGCCATACTCTGTCGAAGGCCTTAGAAATGTCGCAAAAAACGGCTCGAACCTCTTTACCTTCGTCAAGGGCTTTACAAAAGGAGTGATACACAGAGACTAATTGGTTGACAGTGGAATCTTTTGGAATGAAGCCTGATTGAGATGGGGTTATAAATTCAATAGCCCTTAAATGGTTAAAAATTTATTTGTGGAGAATTCTCTCGAGACATTTACTTAAAACACTTAAAAGAGAGATCGGTCTGTAATTTTCAACATCCTGAGGATCAGACTTTTTGTGAAGTGCACAAACAGTTGCTTCTTTCCAGCTCCGTGGGACCCTACCATTACTAATAGAAAAATTAAAAAGATTTTGTAGTGGACCTGAAATCTCGGATGCAATTTGCTTTAGAACTTGACTATTTATTTGGTCTGGACCTGATGCCTTTCCCGTTTTCATCACTTTAATGGAATCCAATACATCTTGACGGGAAATAATTAGATCTTCAAAGACGGGGTAATCTGGCTCTTGGGATTGTAGGTTGTGCATATGCGTACTTGGTGTAGTTAAAGTAGATTGCGATTGGAAGAATGAATTAAGAATATTTGCTTTATCAATGGGTGACTCATATATGGTACCATTATGAATTAAGGGAGGCAACTCGTTTTGTGTGGTGTTTTTATTTGTGATTTTTTTTTTCCAGAAGTCGGATGATGAGTGTTGATTTTCACGTATAAGTTTAGCGAGATTTTCAAAGTGCACTTTTTTCGCTGATCTGACAAGATTATTTACAATATTACGTTGTTGGCGAAAGATGTGCCAGTGTCGGTCTAAATTAGTAGCCTTGGCTTTTTTGTATGCTCGTTTGCGGCGTCGGATTTCCTTACGAATATTAGTATGTAGCCATGGAGGATCGGCTGTTCTTATTGTAACTATTTTGTTCGGGATTGTAGCTTCGCAGAGACTGATAAGTTGACGTGTGAAATTTGAAGTATATATGTCTATATTATTATCACAACAACTGTTCCAATCGAAATTCTGCACAAGTTTTCTGAGATTAGTGTAGTCCCCATATTTATATAGCCATATTTTACGTTTAAAATTAGATCCAGCTATTCTATTGAAGTTTATGACGCAGTAGACTGGGCAATGAAATCGAAGTTGCTGGTTAAGAAAGGGTTCTCCAACGCCGCTTTTTAGCACTTTCAAGGAAGGTGTTACTATAAAAAGGTCAAGGATGGAATTCGAGGTTTCAGTAAAATGAGTAGGTTTTTTTTTAATAATCTGTGTGAGATTATACTGTAAAAGAAGGGTCTCCATTTTGATCCTGCACTGTGGTTTATTCATGTAAAGATTGAAATCACCTGTGATAACAATGTTCTAAATACCGGTGTCAACGGCTAGTGAGATCGAATCGTTTATGCATTCTAGTAGATAAGGAGAAGAGTTTGGTGGTCTGTAGAAAGAGCCAGATAAAAGACGCCTTCCCTTTATACGTAATTCGACCCATAGACATTCTAGATCATCAATTTGTAGGTCAGGTCGCTCAATGGCAAAGAGATCGGATTTTACGTATACTAGAATACCTCCATGGGGATCGTTTCTTCTATCCCGTCTGAACGGCTTATGATAAGAAGGAAAAAGTAGGTCGCCAGTGTCAACTGTTGAGCTGAGCCAAGTTTCAGTAAACACTATAATATCAAAATTGTTGAGATCGGCATACAGAATATCTTTCTTGGCGAGGAAGCTCTGAACGTTGTTATGAACAATTTTTAGATAATGTGCAAATGCATCATTTATTGAAGATGAGAAAGATGTACCCGAAGAAGAGGATGACATATCAAGGGAGCTGTCGGGTCCAGGATTTGAATGGACATCGCCTCCTCTAAGAAGAAGGATTGCCAGCCAGCAAACTAACTCGAACATATTCATATGTTGAAGCCCTTTACGAGAGTGGAACAAGCCTATCATGTTTGCTTGTTTAGTTTTAAAATCTATCTAGCCGAATGATTTAGTTCCAGTATTATTTAACTGTATAATTACTGCAAAATGTATATCATAAAGTGATGTATAAAGGTCGTTAGATTTGACATATAGGCATCAAGGTATCATTTTTTTCAAGCATTTTAACGTATCTTTTAATAGAGAAAATACAATGTATGCAGGTACTATTTGTTCACATCATTTTTGAGTGTAGTAAAATATTCAAAAGAAACGACTGTTACAATAGTTTGTTTATGTAACTTAGTTCCACAAACTAAGTTAGCGTATCTTTGGCCAAAGTCGTTTAAAACTTTAGTTAATATTAGTTGTTCCACTAATACTGTCCGTCCAAGTTGGGCAAAACACATTTCTGCACAACAAACAAAATTTGAAAAGGGCGTTATATATGAAGCCACAAAGGGTTTGTCATTGCAAGAATACACCTCAACTAGCGGTCCCTTCAATGTTAGCATTGGCCGATCGCCTATTTCGCGTTAGTTTTATATATATTAACTAACATATATTTGCTTTCGTGTTTTTGTGGAGTGTCTTTTTACGTATATTTCGAATAAATGCTTTGCTTCACAGGAGTACTCGCGCCTGTCATTGTTGTAGTGAAATATAAAATATTTAACGGGTGCACTCCTACTCGTTTTGAAATCCTCTCAAATACTGATTTATTTTTATCGTTAAAGATTCATTTAAGTCCAAATTTAAGATATATGCAATCTTAAATTCAGTTTCTTGACGTACATTAACATATAGTAAGCAATCGCAAAATACATCCAATACTAGGCTGCACTAAACCGTAGGGGCGGCGAGCTCAATTTGTTTACGGTCTTCAACACATCAGCATATGTTGAATTATTTTACATATAATCCGATACCTTCAATATAATTTATTTTTATAGAGAGTTCGCTTAAATTACAATACTTTCTCGTATTTCTAGTATGCTAAGTGTTTAATTCATAGTTGTATGTGCAATGTGTACTTCTCATACTGGACCAGTGTGTGTTGATCACCGAATTTAGTTCTTTTGTTACTTATACACTAAACATAACGAAGTCATGAATCAGGAATGATTCCTTTTGAAGAACCTGTTCCGAATATACCATGCTAATTATGCATTTAACAAAAGACTCGATGATTTTTAATCTGGCTTCAGTGATAAGAGGTACAATTGTTAGTTCATAAATGTATGAAAAGGTAACAATTTTGAACTATGATATTTTTAACAACACATTGGTTTATAATATACGATATTGTAAACAAAAGCTGTCAATATAAATTCAGCCCAATGCGTTGTTTTTTGGTGATAAAACCTTTCCTACAGCGATATCTTTTTCCATTCAACAAGATGAGCTTTCGATTTCTTTAAAGATATAAGAACTTTGCATTCTTGAATAGAATACAATCGATTTACTGCCCCATATGTTATTTATATAGACTTCCCACAACACAGTCGTTTTGTTTTCGATCAACAAACATGTTTCTGAATGCGTCACATGTCTTTTTGAGCAAAAGTACATTCTGTATATTAATAATGTATGAAATTTCAGTAACATTACTGAACTTAAATAATATAATTCATTTGCACTAATTTATTCATTAATTAAATATGTTAATTAGCTCTTGGACCACAACGTGAACACGTAAAGCAAAATGTGGATGTCACGCATCGATGTCCATTTCGGATGTTTGTATCTTTTGAACCTCCACAACAACATTATTTCAGTCAATTTTTAAATGTCACATATAAAATGCATTGGCAATAAATTTCGCAATCGGTTCAATGTATATTTTAGTTTAAAAAAATTTAAGACAGAATAAAAAGACTAGATTTTTTTTAGATGAGGTGGTATCCGAAAATCGATTTCGAGCACTTCTTGCAACCGTAATATATAAAATCATTATCATATGTCACAAAGCACCGACACTAGAATATGAATGCAATAATCCGATTATGTAGTGATGTCATTTGAACAATACTGTATGAACAAAATACTGACCATATTGTATTGTAATAAAAAGGTATGTCAATTAAAATACAATACTTCAATGAAAACATTTATAAAGGTGAAAACAAAAAATATTGAAACAAACTCAATACTCAAACTTCAAATATATCTATTAAAAAGATTGTAAAGCGTAATTAGAATTTGGTATCTTTATTCATTGCAGCTTTTTGCCGTGCTCACACGTATTTTATGTGTTTTGTTTAAGTATAATCTCTAAAAACTATAATTAAACGATGTGAGAATTAAACGCCAATTAACTGATCCTGATACAAAATTATACATGTGTGTAAATACTAGCTTGCAGTATCTGTTTCATTTCAAATTGAGTATTGTCAACTACATCTTTAATTGTAATTGATATATTTTTGAAAAACTTTCTGTTTTCAATAATACATCTCTGCACAGCGAATAAGTATTGGTTGTGGTTTACGAAAACATTAGTTGAATGCATTGAACGCTACGAACAAACAACGTCTGCTTCACTTAACGACTCTTTGATGTTTGCTGTCAATGGTGGAAATGTACGAGTGATCCGATCCGACGTAAGAATGGATATGATTTCCAGCGAAAATTATAATTCCAATTTTAAAAGGTTAAACAAGTGTAAGTTTTATGTTGAATGATAACAATTTATACATGATAATTTTTGAATGCATGCATGAAAACACAAACTTCAGCAACGAGTGAATATAACGAAAAAAAGAAGGTAATTGGAAAATAAATGCCTTCTAGAATCTTACATTGTAAAGAAGATTGTCAACCTTTATATATTTTTCGGACTAGCGATTGCAAACAAATACATATTAAATCATAAATGAACAAACTGTCATATGCAGCACATCTAAGGTTTTCTATATAATCCTTTTAATTGTGTGTTGGACAAACATTTAAGGAATATCAAAGAAAAAACATTTTCTAGTGTGTATATAAACAAGGATATTTAAATTGTAGTATCAGATGAAAAAGGCATAGAGACATACATTAATAGTTGAATATAATGATATAGACATTTACAGTGTGTTAAGTCAAACAATGACTTGTAAATTGTACTAACATATGACCTTTATAATTGAAACATAATATGCCTGACATAAAAATACATGCTGTTTAATAATCGTTATACACATAGGATACTTAATATATTATGTATTTAAATTGTAATGCTAGTATTGGTTAAATAATTTGTAGAAGTTAAGTATTTCCTCGTTGACGATCACGTATAGAGAAAACTACATTAGAGACTAAGAAAAAAGGAATAAATTACATACGTAAATTTTTATTTATTTATTTCAGTAATATCTTACACAAATATGTTGTATACGTATATAAAAAAGAACAATCTAATACATATTCGTTCCAAAACAAAACTATGTTTGCAAGTACAAAGATAACTTTATAAGACAGATTCTTGTCCATTTTCTTGAGGCAGTTTACATAGTTTCTAAAAGGTATATTGCATATTCATTGAGATACGAGCCTTGTTAAACGTACCAGTGATCCGTTTATGGTAAAGTATTATTTAAAAGTCATATAATGTTTTAAATACATCAATAAGTATACCCATATGCACGTTGAAATAACGTGAAGTTAAAATACTGTAGACGGCATTTTTTCGGAAAACAAAACACCACAAGATATTCGTTTTGGAGGAATCCATAGCAACTTACATCAAACGTTTTTCAATTCGATGTTTAAGAGACAATCCTTACTAAAAAGGAATTACACAAGATGGAAATTAATTAAAGAAGTCTGAAGATAAAATATTTAAACCGACTTATATACGAATTACAACTGTAAACAACATGAATGCTTCATCAATTACTATTTTACAGAATCCGCACACACACTGGATTATTTTATTGGCATTAATATGTGCATGTATTTGTTTGACCTTGCGGTCAAGGGTAGGCCATGACAGTACACGCATTGATGTTCAATGAGGCCCTTTGTTTTTGCTTAAGCGACATCAGGAGAAAGAGACACTCTCAGGATACAAGAAATCCGGGTACGGTATCCTGTTCTTTACAAATAGATACATTGGTTCTTTATCGTTCTCTGTGTAGATCACCGATACATTTGAGAATTGCTAGGGGTGTTTACAAGTGCATCTCTATTAGGTGGAAAATGCTATACGCGTGTGTGGATACAAAGCGCCTCGATCCGGAATACATCCGTGGATTTCTGGGTTGGCAGTTAAATAATTTAGCCCCCACTTAAACGTGCCACCGTAAAATGTCCAAAAGCAATCTTAGTCTGAATAGAAGTGCCCTTTTACATGCATGCTTTGCAACATTTGTCGGACATACATAGATAATACTTCACAAAACAGCGTTTTAAAATGAGTCCGTTTTGTTATTTGCATGAGATAATCATGCCCTTTGTAACTTAGTAATTGTTTACCAGTGTTCAAATCCCGAATGAATAAGAAGGCTTTATAAATTAAAGAATGTATGGTTTTATGTAAATCGGATTCTACTGATATGTAAATTCATTTACAATTACTATATTTTGTAAATACAAGTGATTATTTCTCCGATTCACGGAAATGAAATAACTCTACAAAATACATTTCAGTTTCCCGTCGAATGATCAAATTATCACACACGTTTTGTTGAAAACATTCCTCCCAGCAAAACGTGCTTATAAAGTAATGTCAATCCATTTAAGGGTTTTGCACTCTTATATAACATTTTGCTTTCCTGATTGTATGTTCTTTTTTTCTGCATCCAAAAATCAAAGTTTTATCAAAGAAACCCCGCATAATTAAGGTTTCTCATTAATACATGTAACACGTTGAAAAAGTCATTCGTTGTTCCCCAATATTTTCATGATCAATAAATTACAAAATGCACTGTTATGAACTTAAATATTTATAAAGCTACACTTTATTGATACATACATTCATGTATGCCTTATATATGAACTTGTAATAGCAAAAAAGGTGTAACAAGTGGAATACAGAAAATGTTAGCATGCACATGTTGTTTTATGGCCTCAGAAAACTATGAAAAATACAAATATTAAGGTTTCAATAATATTTAAACTTATATTCTTAACACATAAGTGCAGATGGACCGTACACATTTTTAGCATACTTACTTTCTCTGATGTATCCATGATTGGAAAATAGGAACATAGTTTAGTTTCATATAAGTTTGTCATATATGCATACATGTACATGTACATGTATAAAATCTAAATCGCCACGCAACACCACGCAGGCTTATACAAAGTAAAATCTGTAATGTAGCCAAAAACCTGTCTTTGCAATACACGTTCCTCATTAAATATCGATGAGTTGAGGTTAATATATATATTATATATATATATGTACAAATCTCTTGCTTTTATTTTCAGCAACATATCGTAGTTTTCCGCACATAATTAGAGGCCGTTCATGGTAAAGAAAGTGAACTAAATAAAGCTCATTCATACGTTGTATAAACCTTAATTGGGATCTTAACAACAACTAACGAAAACGGTTTTCGATGGCGGAATTCTTCAAATTGATGTAACTCATCATGTGAGCAGCGGATTGTGTTTTTGATTTATGCTGGATTTAAATAAATTTAATATTTAAGTTGATCAATCTAGTTTTAACTGAACTGCAAGCTGCGTAACATATTTTTTGTTTTAACCTAGGAAATGTGCGAATACACTGAGTTTGTACGTAAACCAACCAATGCACATCAATCAAAAACATGAACAATTATATAGAAATTTAATTTTTATAAATTAAATGTAGTGACAACTTGGCTCAAATAATGATTATATCATATATATATATATATATATATATATATATATATATATATATATATATATATATATATATATATATATGTATACACATAAATTATAAAGATCATTTCTTGCTATATATAGTTCACATAAGGTATAACACAATAGCATTGCTATTAGATTTAATAGACGCAGTGTTAGAGTGTGATGTTTAATCTGACAAGGTATGATCAAATTAAGATATATACATTCATACTCTACCAAAGCTTTCAAGAATAATTTAATTTCTATTTTCTTGGGGATTTTTAACAAAAAAAGTAAGTCCTTGATCACTCATATGAAGTGCATAATTACTATTGTTTTCTATAAATCCGAATGACCAAGTGGTTTAGGCAAAGTTTTGTCATTAAAATAGAGTACTTAAGTTTTGTTATAAAAATGTAGTGATGTTATGTGAATATTGGAATATTTATAAAACCCCGATTTTGTTAATAAGTCAATTAATGAGAGTACAGTGTATTATACATGATCATTTTCCCATAATATACGACTTTTATGTTTTTGTTATTCTTAATACGTGCAAAACGTCTGAACATCGTTGATCTCAATTGACAGTGGTATTTTGAAAAAGAGGTCGCAGCAATTACGTGGTTGGTTTTCTATTTATATTTATTACAACAAAATCTTAATGGAGTGTTCTTAAAAACGTAACAAAAACATAGTTGTCATTAGAATTGTACGTGGTGTTACATTTAAAGGGACCTTTTCACAGATTTTGGCATGTATTGAAGTTTGTCATTATATGCTTTTATATTGAACATTGGGTCTAAAAATCTCCAGTAAAAAAACAAGAATACAATGAAAGAATTAAAAAAAGTAACCATAAACAGGGCTCGAACCACTGACCCATAGAGCCATGGAGCAAAAGTCTACCGCTCTATCCATTTGACCATCCGCTCTCATACTATTACGAAAGTATTTTTTACCTTATATATGCAATCCTCGTAGTATTAAAAAAATACAACATCAACAACATAATTCTCCAAATTATTCAATCGTTTCGCGTTGCAACGCTTTATAATTTTCCGGTTTTTCAATCGTCAAAACATGCACTCAATGGATATTTAGAGTATGGTAAATGTTCAGTATTACTGTTTCCTCACAAATATCATGACTTCAAGGACATTTGTGAATCTGAAACAATTGTTTTCAATTTTGTGAATTTACCAAAGCGTGAAAAGGCCCCTTTAAAGGGACTTGTTTGCAAATTTCCAAAATGATGATTTTCAAAAAAATTGTCATAGATTCAATAATGAATAAATTATATTCGAACGAGTATAATAACAACTCTCAGAAAAGGTTTGGAAACGTACCTTTGCGTAATGAATATAATCGTCGGATTTAAATGAATATTTAACTTATTCATATATGAAGGTGTACAACTTGGTATAATACGAAGAAAACAGTTGAAAAGTAAGTTATTGACCAGAAGGGTATTGAATCCTTAACTTGAAAAACATATTCTTAAAATAAACAAATTCTTTTGTGGTCATAGGTGACGATCATTTTATTTTAATATACATTTATTTTAAGCATATTTGATAACATATGCTTCAATTATACCATTACACACTGCCAATTAGTTATTTCTTTAATGTGTATGATACAAGAAAAAAAGTATCAACGTCACTGTAATTCAACGTATTTCCCTCAGGAGTATTAAACGTCAGATATGAACTGGTATCAATTATTCAGTGAGTATCGAAGGTACAATTTACTCAGTTAAAAGTCATTATTCTTAATTGTTCAGTACAGTATAAGATCGAATATATGCTAGACATACAATAGGCATTGAATTTTTTGTTATGTTGCTTTTACATTAAAAAAAACAGTTAATATAAAATCTACATTGACACAGCTTTAATTTGTGCATATTATGTACATGACAATTCCATTAAATCTCGTTAACCCATGTATGCCTAGCGTCTAGAAAAAAGGCCATGGCAAACAGCGTCGACCCAGATGAGACGCCGCATAATGCGGCGTCTAATCAGGGTCTGCGCTGTTTGCTTAAATGATTTTCTGTAAGAAATATTCTAAATATAGAAATATATATACTAGACATCTTTAATTTTAGAAATAAATTGATCCAATTTAGAAGGATTGGAGAGTCCACTAGGCATAAATGGGTTAAAATTTTTCTTTCATGTGCGCTTTACGTATCAACTCATTAACCAACATGTGGTCATTTAATAGTTTTTAAAAGCGAACTTCAATACATACCCTAGATAAATTGTTGTATATGCTTGAATTAAACACTTGCCACGGAGTATGATTATTTTGAACATCCGTTTCGTTTGTAGATGAATTACTGCCTGTACTTAATGAAACGGCAAGATTGCAGGACAGAAACACATAATATGGTTTTCCCTTTTTATTGTTATATCACATATTAAATGCATGCATTCGGTAAAAAGTTCACAATTGCATTAGAGTTTAATTGTTTTAATTGTAAGATGTTAACGGATGTTAGATATATAATTTATTGTTGTTATAAATAAATATAATATAACACTGACATAAGATCACACATTTCATGAAATAGGTTTGTTATTTGTAAAAGAAGATATTGTTTATTTGAAACTATTGCTAGCATGAAGAATAAATTAAACATTAAGCGTAGTTTTCCAAGAAATTAAAATATGCTTTTGTTAAATTAATAAAATTATACATGTATCTTGATATTTAAACATAAACTAATAGGTTTTCTCAAGCCGCTTTGAAGTAAAAGTTCTTATCCAGGAACATGTGTATGGCAAATGCCTTTACTTCCATTCCATTTGCAAGTGTTTTGTTCCGAATATATCGTATCGCTCGTTCAGTTTCGCAATAAAAAGTAAACATTACGAATTCTAAACATTAACCGGATGCTTTGTTTTTTGTAGCGAAGTAGGCCTTGACTTCTTATCGTATGTAACGACCGACAATTAATCGTTATGCAGAGAAATATGTGAGGAAGCTGAGATTTTCTCAACGTGACCTTTTGAATAGTAAATGCTATTGATAATACCCTAATCAAAATGAAAAAATACAAGTATTGATTTTGGAACGTATGTATGATACTGTATCATGATAAGACGTTTTCTTTACAATTATCGCATCTCATATTTATAGTTTCGGGAGATACGGAATTAATCGACACAGATGAAAAGAAAGAGTAAAATTAACGCGCATTTTGTGTGTGTAAATTCTAGACACAGAATTCTCATAACGTTATTGGTTCTTTCGAAAATATATGACGTTTGCATACAATGCGTGTTTTTTTAGTGTGCACCTTATATTTATTTTGCTATGTGACTTTTGAACACAGGCATGCGAAATATCACAGAAACATGGTTACTCATTTGTCAAAAAAGTAATTTGCACATAATTTCACTGCATAAGCAAAGTATCGTATTTATTTTATATTGTCGTGATACTGTTACACATGTATATGTTTGTATTTATATTTGAAACTGAAGAACTGTCCAGCAATTCATTATTTTAAACTGTAATTTCATCCTAGCGAATAATTTTAATTGTTGCTTCCTAATTTGGCATTCAACGTAATATTGGCTTTTGTGGAACCGCAAACATATTCTCTTGATTCCGACTAAAAGTGTACAATTACCAAACAGTGAATCTAAACCAGCAATAAATACACGATGTAGCCCTTAGTCAAAATGGAAAGCATCGCTTA
Organism: Dreissena polymorpha; assembly: GCF_020536995.1. Classification (NCBI taxonomy): domain Eukaryota; kingdom Metazoa; phylum Mollusca; class Bivalvia; order Myida; family Dreissenidae; genus Dreissena; species Dreissena polymorpha. Next base: position 70,238,312 of record NC_068358.1, on the reverse strand, counting down.
ACTAAACCTTACTTAATAAACCAAGAAACATGTATATCATGATCGAACTGTCCGTCTGTCTGTCTGTCCGTCTGTCTGTCTGTCCGTCTGTCCGTCTTTCCGTCACACTTTGCGTTTAGGTTTCGAAAAATGTTCAATTTAGTATCCATGTGTATATGGACAAGGCCTTTCCATACGCACAAAATTGTTTACCCCTGTGACCTTTACATTGAACTAAGTATCCGCGTTAAGGTTTCGAAATGTGCGTTTAGGTTTCGAAAAATGCTCATAACTTATATGCCCCTTGAGATATAACCTTCATATTTGTTATGCATGTGTATATGGACAAGGCCTTTCCATACGCACAAAATTGTTTACCCCTGTGACCTTGACCTTGAACTTAGGGTCCGCGTTTAGGTTTTGAAATCTGCGTTTAGGTTTCGAAAACTGATCATAACTTCTATGTCCCTTGAGATATAACCTTCATATTTGGTATCCATGTGTTTATGGACAAGGCCTTTCCATACGCACACAATTTGTAATCCCTGTGACCTTGACCTTGAACTTAGGGTCCGCGTTTAGGTTTCGAAATCTGCGTTTAGGTTTCGAAAAATGCTCATATTTTCTATGTCCCTTGAGATATAACTTTCATATTTGTTGTGCATTGTATATAGACAAGGCCTTTCCATACGCACAAAATTGTTTTACCCCTGTGACCTTGACCTTGAACTTAGGGTTTGCGTTAGGTTTCGAATCTGCATTTAGGTTTCGAAAAATTCTCATTACTTCTGTTCCTTGATATATAACCTTCATATTTGGTATGCATGTTTATATGGACAAGGCCTTTCCATACGCACAAAAATTTTGACCCATGTGACCTTGACCTTGTACTTAGGGTCCGCGTTTAAGTTTCGAATCTGCGTTTAGGTTTCGAAAAATGCTATAACTTCTATCAAAGCGTTTATTGAGGGCATATGTCATCCTATGGTGACAGCTCTTGTTACTTATAAGTTTATAACTACCCTCTGTCATCCTGCTCTCATGTATTGAAACGGTTTTGTTTTTTTCTTTTTGCACTCTTTCCAACTACATGTATATGTGTATTTTCATATACTTTGTAAGCGTTGTCTTGCCATTTATTGCTTGTAAATATGTTGTCCTCATTTTGGAACTTGTGAAATAAACTATCAACTACCATCTCATTTAATTTTAAACAACAATTGAAAAGAGACTAACACGAACAATAAGGCGTAGATGGTTAATAAATAAAATCATTTACAACGGAATAGGGATATTTACATGTCCAAATACATGAATATGAACGAGGAACAGTACATCAATGTAGCAGTATATGCTAAAGCGAGACTATACGATTTCGTCAAATATTAATGAATTTATATAAAATGTGTAAAAAAAACTTTATACATATATTTCAATATAAATTAAAATAAAAGTTAAGAAGAACATGTGTCGAAAAA